>NW_027649817.1:0-7500 GCF_965287045.1 Carcharhinus amblyrhynchos
CTGTAACTCTGTAAGTCTTGTAAAGATAGTCAGTATTTTAATTGAATAATACCAAACATTGACAGATACAACAAAACATGCTATGGGGAAGCAGTTCTATCAATAAAAATTCATTGACAAGCGTTATGTTTTAATGAAACTCCATGGGGCAGACTGATACCTACAGATAAATTAGACATCAGGGCAGATGAATCTATTTTTCCCAACATTATATACTGCCTTATTGCAAATAACATCATTATTGCAAATAAAGCAGACATCAAAACCATTCTCACTTGTACAGTATACATGCACTATATAACTTCTGAGTAATAGCCACCTTGTAATCTTCATCATTAGTTTTAAGAATTATTAACAACTTACCAGTGTATCCTTTGTTTTAAAAGTAAAGTTACTCATCCCATGTCACCACAGAAATAACTTGACCCAACAAATGGCCTCTAAAAGCAGTCACTGAGAGGGGCCTGATTTCATACCAATTCAACAAAGCCTCTAGAATCATTTATGATGGCATGGCAACATATTTCCCTCTATCTTGAAGAAATAATCAAGGAAGATCTCACAAAATATTGTCTTATCTTAGCAAGAAATAAATAAAGTGATAGAAATAAATTTAATGGGAGGGATGGTCCCAGAAGTAAACGGGCCAGTTAGGGGGCGATAGGGAATTAAAGCAATAGATGACTATCATCCTCGAGAAACCAATCACAATTGATCATGCATCCGTGAGCCAATTAGGAAATAACCTCACCTCATTTAGGCTAATCACAAGGCAATAACATAATTGATTGTGCTGCGGATTGGGGCTTAGAAAGAGTTAACGAGCATCAGTTTTCACTGACCAAGATGCACAAAGAGTTTGAAACAGAAGTTTGTACAGCCTGCTGTTCACAGGAAAGCAAAGATTATGCTGCAAAATCAGAAAATCCCACCCGAGGTCAACGGACCTTTGCATGGATACCCCCACCGCCCCCCCCCCCCCCCCCCCCCCCATCTCCTCGTCTGCTATGATTCCAGTGGTGAGCAGGAAGGGAAAATTTCCTCCCAAGAACCTGTGTCCAAGGTTGAATCACAAAGCAAGAAATATAATACACTAGTCAAGTCCTGCTCTGTTTTGATAAGTATTAATCTACAATTTATTAAAATTTCCTGAGTTATTTCATCAAACTGCTTCCTGTTGCCTATATGGTTAAAAACTCAAATTAGCACAACTGGAAGTTACATTCAAATTATACATAAGAACTTAAACATTTAAAATGGAAATGAGGAGAAATAATTTTCTCTCAAAATAACGTTCGTCTTTGGAATTAGAGCAGTGGTCGGGTCATTGAATATATACAAGGCCGAGTTAGACAGATTCTTCACGAATATATTCAAGACAGAGTTTGACTTTTTCATTAACAAGGGAGTCAAGGATTATGTAGGACAGGTGTCAAAATGAAGTTAAGGCCAAAATCAGATCAGCCAGCAACTTTTGAATGTCAAGGCAGGCTCGAGGGGCCAAATGGCCTACTCCAGCTCTTATTTCTTATGTTCTCATGTTGACCCTTTTTGGATGTGACAGTGATGCTATGATGAATGGAACAATTTTACCAAATCCTGATGGTACTTAATAAATCTTTCAGTGAAAGTTTGCTTATAATTCATCAATCTGGAAGTGTGCTTTTCTTTTTAGCTTAGTCTCATTTTCTATTGTTTGTCCCTTGCTGCCACTGAAAGTTAAGTCACACTCATAAACTGTCAAAAGGTTCACTCCTATTTGTTTAAATGCCATATTTGCATAAATTCATCTAATTTACCATTGCGTGCCTCAAGTTACTGTCAGAGGTAAATGACTGTGTAGAAATCTGCACATTCGTATGAATCAATGATGAACTTGTTTTTGAGTCTTTAAAGTCAGAAGATCTACAACGTGCACCGCCACCCCCCCCCCCTCCCCACGGAGGAAGTAGTTGGCATACCCATGCTGATGGTGTGAGTTAGAGCAGCCCCACATAGAGTCTGAGGGCAGTCTGTGAATGTTTGTTATCTCTCCGTGTCTCCAGCTCGACGTCACTGAGTGACTGATTCCAGATTAGCTTCCTCCATCAGCGTCTGGAATTCTGTTCCTCTGACTCCTGGGAGAGCGTCTGACAGAGCAAGGCTCCGAACCACACAGCCCTCCGCCCGCCATTCAGCCCATCGGATCTGTGCTACGCAATCGGTCCCATTCCCCCCCCCTCTCTCCTCCTGTCTATTTCTCCACTTGTCAGTTTGATGCTGAGATTAATGACCCTGGTTATGTGTCTGGTTGGACAAAGTGTAATTATTTAATATTTCAGCCAATCTCCACCTGTAAATCCCAATTTTAAATCCTTAATCATTGAATCCATCGAATCCCTGCAGAACAGAAGGAAGCCATTCGGCTCTCCGAAAGAGCATCTAATACTGGCCCACCCCTATTTTGTGAGAGAGTGTGTGTGAGTGTGTGAGTGTGTATGTATAAGTGAGTGTGTGTGTATGAGTGTATGTGTGTGTGTGTAATTGAGTGTGTGTGAGTGTGTATGTATGAGTGGATGGGCGTGTGTATGTAATTGAGCGTGTGTGAGTGTGTATGTATGAGAGTGTGTAAGTGTGTGTGTGTGTAATTGAGTGTGTGTGTGTATGAGTGTGTGTGTGCGTAATTGAGTGTGTGTGTGTGTATGTATGAGCATGTGTGTGAGTGTGTATGTATGAGTGTGTGTAAGTGTGTGTGTGTGTAAGGGAGTGTGTGTGAGTGTGTGTGTATGACTGTGTGTGTATGTGTAATTGAGTGTGTGTGTGTAGGTATGAGCGTGTGTATAAGTGTGTGTGAGTGTGTATGTATGAGTGTGTGTAAGTGTGTGTGTGTGTAATTGAGTGTGTGTGAGTGTGTATGTATGAGTGTGTGTAAGTATATGTGTGTGTGTGTAAGGGAGTGTGTGTGTGAGTGTGTATGTATGAGTGTGTGTAAGTGTGTGTGTGTGCGTAAGGGAGTGTGTGTGTGAGTGTGTATGTGTAGGTATGAGCATGTGTATAAGTGTGTGTGAGTGTGTATTATGAGTGTGTGTAAGTGTGTGTAAGGGAGTGTGTGTGTGAGTGGATGTATGAGTGTGTGTAAGTGTGTGTGTGTAAGGGAGTGTGTGTGTGAGTGTGTGTGTATGAGTGTGTGTAAGTGTGTGTATAAGTGTGTGTGTGTAAGGGAGTATGTGTGTGAGTGTGTGTGTATGAGTGTGTGTAAGTGTGTGCGTGTAAGGGAGTGTGTGTGTGAGTGTGTGTGTATGAGTGTGTGTAAGTGTGTGTGTGTGTAAGGGAGTGTGTGTGTGTGTGTGTATGAGTGTGTAAGTGAGTGTGTGTGTGAGTGTGTGTGTATGAGTGTGTGTAAGTGTGTGAGTGTGTATGTATGAGTGTGTGTAAGTGTGTGTGTGTGTGTAAGGGAGTGTGTGTGTGTGGGTAAGTGTGTGTGTGTAAGGGGGTGTGTGTGTATGAGTGTGTGTAAGTGTGTGTGTGTAAGGGAGTGTGTGTGTATGAGTGTGTGTAAGTGTGTGTGTCTGTAAGGGAGTGTGTGTGTATGAGTGTGTGTAAGTGTGTGTATAAGTGTGTGTGTGTAAGGGAGTATGTGTGTGAGTGTGTGTGTATGAGTGTGTGTAAGTGTGTGTGTGTGTAAGGGAGTGTGTGTGTGAGTGTGTGTGTATGAGTGTGTGTAAGTGTGTGTGTGTAAGGGAGTGTGTGAGTGTGTGTGTATGAGTGTGTGTAAGTGTGTGCATGTGTAAGGGAGTGTGTGTGTATGATGTGTGTAAGTGTGTGTGTCTGTAAGGGAGTGTGTGTGTGAGTGTGTGTGTATGAGTGTGTGTAAGTGTGTGTGTGTGTAAGGGAGTGTGTGTGTATGAGTGTGTGTAAGTGTGTGTGTGTGTAAGGGAGTGTGTGTGTGAGTGTGTGTGTATGAGTGTGTGTAAGTGTGTGTGTGTAAGGGAGTGTGTGTGTATGAGTGTGTGTAAGTGTGTGTGTGTGTGTAAGGGAGTGTGTGTGTGAGTGTGTGTGTATGAGTGTGTGTAAGTGTGTGTATAAGTGTGTGTGTGTAAGGGAGTATGTGTGTGAGTGTGTGTGTATGAGTGTGTGTAAGTGTGTGCGTGTAAGGGAGTGTGTGTGTGAGTGTGTGTGTATGAGTGTGTGTAAGTGTGTGTGTGTGTAAGGGAGTGTGTGTGTGAGTGTGTGTGTATGAGTGTGTGTAAGTGAGTGTGTGTGTGAGTTGTGTGTATGAGTGTGTGTAAGTGTGTGAGTGTGTATGTATGAGTGTGTGTAAGTGTGTGTGTGTGTGTGTAAGGGAGTGTGTGTGTGAGTGTAAGTGTGTGTGTGTAAGGGAGTGTGTGTGTATGAGTGTGTGTAAGTGTGTGTGTGTAAGGGAGTGTGTGTGTATGAGTGTGTGTAAGTGTGTGTGTCTGTAAGGGAGTGTGTGTGTATGAGTGTGTGTAAGTGTGTGTATAAGTGTGTGTGTGTAAGGGAGTATGTGTGTGAGTGTGTGTGTATGAGTGTGTGTAAGTGTGTGTGTGTGTAAGGGAGTGTGTGTGTGAGTGTGTGTGTATGAGTGTATGTAAGTGTGTGTGTGTAAGGGAGTGTGTGAGTGTGTGTGTATGAGTGTGTGTAAGTGTGTGCATGTGTAAGGGAGTGTGTGTGTATGAGTGTGTGTAAGTGTGTGTGTCTGTAAGGGAGTGTGTGTGTGAGTGTTGTGTGTATGAGTGTGTGTAAGTGTGTGTGTGTGTAAGGGAGTGTGTGTGTGAGGTGTGTGTGTATGAGTGTGTGTAAGTGTGTGTGTGTAAGGGAGTGTGTGTGTATGAGTGTGTGTAAGTGTGTGTGTGTGTGTAAGGGAGTGTGTGTGTGAGTGTGTGTGTATGAGTGTGTGTAAGTGTGTGTGTGTAAGGGAGTGTGTGAGTGTGTGTGTATGAGTGCGTGTAAGTGTGTGCATGTGTAAGGGAGTGTGTGTGTATGAGTGTGTGTAAGTGTGTGTGTCTGTAAGGGAGTGTGTGTGTGAGTGTGTGTGTATGAGTGTGTGTAAGTGTGTGTGTGTGTAAGGGAGTGTGTGTGTATGAGTGTGTGTAAGGGAGTGTGAGTGTATGAGTGTGTGTAAGTGTGTGTGTGTGTGTAAGGGAGTGTGTGTGTGTGAGTGTGTGTAAGTGTGTGTGTGTGTAAGGGAGTGTGAGTGTGTGTAAGTGTGTGTGTGTGTGGTAAGGGAGTGTGTGTGTGAGTGTGTGTGTATAAGTGTGTGTGTGTGTAAGGGAGTGTGTGTGTGAGTGTGTGTGTATGAGTGTGTGTAAGTGTGTGTGTGTGTAAGGGAGTGTGTGTGTGAGTGTGTATGAGTGTGTGTATAAGTGTGTGTGAGTGTGTGTGTGTGTAAGGGAGTGTGTGTGTGTAAGGGAGTGTGTGAGTGTGTGTGTGAGTGTGTGTAAGGGAGTGTGTGTGTGAGTGTGTGTGTGAGTGTGTGTAGGGAGTGTGTGAGTGTGTGTGTGAGTGTGTGTAAGGGAGTGTGTGTGTAGTGTGTATGAGTGTGTGTATGAGTGTGTGTGATATGTGTGCAGGGTGGGTTTAGTGACGGTGCAGTCACCCTCACTGTCCCAGGATAAGGATCCCTGATCCCTGAGCAGGCTGAGATTGTGGATCATTTTCAGATTGCTGCCTGTCTCCAGCACTTGGCGACGGGATGGGGAATGAAGGAAGGATCTGGCAGAGCTTCAAACATGAATCATATTGCTTTAAGCTGTTGAGGTTTGGGGTTCTGTCGCCAACTCCAATTACTGAATTACTGTCACCATCTAACCCTCAATGGAACCAAATTATACTCATCCTGTCTCCCTCTCCCTGTCTGCATCATTCTCACCATCCCTCTCTAATCTGACACTTTCTGTGTCTCTACTAATCCATCTCTGCCTGTCTCCCTCCCTCCCTCTCTCCCCCCTCCCTCTCTCGCTCTCTCTCTCCCCACCCACCCCCCCCCTCTCTCTCTTTCTCCTCCCTCCTTCTGTCTCCTGCCCTCTCTCTCTCCCCATTTTATTCTCTCTCTCTCTGGCCCCTGCGCCTCCTCTGGTTCCCTCCTCTCCTTGTGCATTGCACTCTTTCTCGCGTGTCCCTATCTCTCTCTCTCTCCCTCCGCTAATCCCTCACACCGTCTCTCCCTGCACCCTCACTCTCTCCCTTCCTCCCCTGTATCCCTCACAGTGTCTCTTGTGCATGCTGTCTTATTCACTCTCAGTATTTTGGGCATAGTATTTGCAATTCTCTCTCTGAATCAGAAGCAGGAACAGGCCATTCAGCCCCTCAGACCTGGTCCACCAATCGGTCTTATCTCACTTTCTTGTCTGTCTCCTCGTAACCCTTAACCCACAGACCACAATCAGTAAGGATAAACACCAACACCTCCTCCACAATCATCCTCAACACTGGTGCCCCACAGGGCTGTGTTCTCAGCCCCCTGCTATACTCCTTATAGTGGGGCAAAATGCCCCACTAACTTGATTTACTGATGACACCACCAAACAATGATGAGACAGAGCACAGGAATGAGATACAGAATCTGGTGCAGCAACTCAATGTCAACTGGTGCAACAACATCAATGCACTCTCTCAATGTCAACAAAACAAAGGAGATTATCATTGACTTCAGGAAGTGTAAAGGAGAACATGCCCCTGTCTACATCACTGGGGACAAAGTAGAAAGGGTCGAGAGCTTCAAGTTTTTAGGTGTCCAGATCACCAACAACCTGTCTTGGTCCCCCCCATGCCGACACTATAGTTAAGAAAACCCCACCAACGCCTCTACTTTCTCAGAAGACTAAGGAAATTTGGCATGTCCGCTACAACTCTCACCAACTTTTACAGATGCTCCATAGAAAGCATTCTCTCTGGTTGTATCACAGCTTGGTATGGGCTCCTGCTCTGCCCAAGACCGCAAGGAACTACAAAAGGGTTGTGAATGTAGCCCAATCCATCACTCAAACCAGCCTCCCATCCACTGACTCCGTCTACACTTCCCTTGGCAAAGCAGCCAGCGTAATTAAGGAGTGATAAGGGGAGGGGAAGGGGAGGGAGTGTAGTGTGGGGAGGGGGAGGGAGGGGAGGTGAGGAGAGGAGGGTTGAGGGGAGGGGGAGAGGAGGGAAGGAGAGGATGGAGGGGAGGTGAGGGGAGGAGTGCAGGGACAGGAGGGAAGGAGTGAGGGGAGGTGAGGGGAGGAGTGCAGGGACAGGAGGGAAGGAGTGAGGGGAGGTGAGGGGAGGAGGGGGCAATGGGAAAGCCCAAGTATTTATCCTTGGAGAGATGTGAAACTTGATGCCAGCGTTATTCTCGCTTTGATTGTGAAAATTCCTTCCAACATTCGTAACCCACTGACTAAAACATATCAAATTCTCCTGGAGACCTGGAGAGGGAACAGTGTGGAGTATAGATTGGATTTCTCGGGGAGGGAGATACTCACACAGTGTTTCCATACTGTGAGTGATGCTGGTAATATGATT